>NW_025333605.1:0-7140 GCF_019186645.2 Phyllostomus hastatus
AAAAGTCTTCCTATTCCTGCTTCCTGCTGAATCCCAGGAGGATAAAATCCAGTGTAGATGACCTGTTGTATTCTCTCATGGGTTCTTCAGCTGGAAAAGGGAGAGAAATCCAAATTTATTAATGTAGTTGCTATGTGTAATAATCATCCTCAACCACCTCTTCTGACTCTCTTATTGTGTCTAAACCTGGGTGACTAAATTCAAAAATAGGCAAATATGTTGGTGTGTGGGGTGGGGTGGGAGGGAGAATTTGTTTTGGTCAGTAGAATGAATTGACAGTTGACCCTGGACACTCATGTCCCAAAAAAGTAAGTGATCTTAAATCAGTAGTACCTGTCATGCCAATGTCAGCACTATCATCCAACCATCTAGGGTCTAGATGCTTCCCCTATTATCTGCCCCTCTCCCCTTGGGTTGCTGTCAGGTTGTTGGTAGTTTCAATGTCTCTGCTTATATTTTGCAGGCTTGTTTCTTTTGTTGATTATTTTCCAGTAACAGGTTCTTATGGTATTTGTCCCTGACTGCCTAGCTTATTTCACTTAGCAGAGTGCTCTCCAGTTCCAACCACGCTGTTGCTAAGGGTAGGAGCTCCTTATTTGTTTCTGCTGCACAGTGCTCCATTGTGTAAATGTGCCATAGTTTTCTGATCCATTCATTTACTGATGGTAACTTGGGTTGCTTCCAGCACTTGGCTATTGTAAATGGTGTTGCTATGAACATTGGGGTGCATAGGTTCTTTTGCATTGGTGTTTCAGGGTTCTTAGGGTGTAATCCTAGCAGTGGGATTGCCAGGTCTAAAGGCAGTTCCATTTTTTTGTTTTCTGAGGAAATTCCATACTGTTTTTCACAGTGGCTGCAAACTTATCTTTAACCTTTCACGTTTTACTTATGCTGCATCTCAGAGTGGGTCTCTTTGCATCCATCTTGTTTAGGACTGTCTGTGCTTCCTGCATTGCATGTCTATTTCCTTCACAAATTAGGGATGATTCCTTTCACTGTTTTTTCAAATAGATTTCCAATTTCTCTCTCTTTCTCTTCTCTTTTTGGCACTCTATGATGTAAATGTTGGACCCCTTGAAGATGTGCCAGAGGCTGCTTATACTATTTGGCATTTTTTTAAATTCCTTTTTCTTCCTTTTGTTCTGATTGGTTATTTTCTGTATCCTTATGTTGTAAATCATTGATTTGGTTCTCAGTTTCATGCACTCCACTGTTATTTCCCTGTAAATTGTTCTTTATTTCAGGTGTGTATCCTTCATTTCTGACTGGATTTTTTTTATGCTGTTGAGGTCCACAATCAGTTCCTGGAGCATCCTTACACCCAGTGTTTTGAACTTTCCATCTGGAAGATTGTTTATCCCCATTTTGTTTAGCTCTTTTTCTGGAGTTTGGGTCTGTCCTTTCATTTGCACCGTGTTTCTTTGTCTCCTCATTTTGGCAACCTCCCCATGTTTGTTTCTATGTATTAGGTAGAGCTGCTTTGACTTCATGTCTTGGTAGAGGGGCTTCATGTAGTAGGGTCCTGTGAGGTCCAGTAGCACAGCCTACCCTATGATCCAAGCGGAGTACTCGAGGTGTGCCCTTTCTGTGGGCTGAGTACACCCTCCTCTTGTAGTTAGCCTTGGTTTCTGTTGGCCAATCAATGGGATGGATTTTCCCAGGCCAGTCACTGCAAGGATTGGCTGTGACCACTGACCACCAACCTTTGCCCTTCATGGAGGAGCAGCTGTGCAGGGGCATGGTGGTGGTGCTCTGATGTGGTCTATAGCTGCCCACAGGGTTTGTAGGCCCTAGGGTTTTCTTGGTGGTGCAGGCCAAGGTCAGCCCCTACCTGTGTTTTCACAGGGTCACCTTACACAAGCTATAAAGCAATCTGAGATGGCTGCTACTTATGCTGGGCTTGGAGATTCCCAGGTGAAGCAAAGCTGTGAGTCTAGGCTGGCTGCTGCTAGTGGTGGGCCTGGGGCTCACTGAGACCAGCTGTTGCTTCTTTGATAGGATTTAGGAAGTTGTGAGGCATGAGCCAAGACCAGCCAGTCATATGGAAATGTAGTTTGGGTGGGCTAAGAAATTGGGTTTGGCAGAGTCTCTGGGGATCTCTCAGGGGGGCCAAACAGTGTTAGACAGATTGATTGAGACTCAGGTATGGTACCAGCTTTCCAGCTCTGTGGAAGGACTATTTAGGAAAGTGACAATTGCCTCTATTTGCCTTGATGCCAGATTCTTCATTTCCTCCCTGTATACCACTGGTACGGGTCAAGTTGTTACGCTGGTGCTGGAGCAGCTTGGAAGTTCAGAAGTTTCTAACACCATCTCAATCTTTGCTTGTTTTTTTTCAGCTAGAAGTGTTGGGGACTTATCTTCCACACACTGGGACCCTGGTCTGAGGGACTTAATGTGGGGCTGGGACCTCTCACTCCCAAGATGTCCCTCCAGAATTTTTATACAGCACACATGGATGAGGAAACAGCCTGTTCTGTGTCTGTGTGCCTCCCTACCAGTCTGAATGGATGTGGTTTCTTTAGTTCTGTATTTGTCAGACTTTCATTCTACTTGATTTCTGATGGATCTGCATGATGGTTGTTCTATATTTTAGTTGTACTTTTGATGTGGTTGTGTGAAGAGGTGTGCCTTGTCCTCCTGCACTTCCATTTTGACTAGAAGTCCCATAGGATTTTAACATAGGCCGTTATGTCTATCTCATTAAAGTGAAAATTCTCTGGGATTAAGGCTTATCACCTTAGGTTTTATTTACCTAACATTCCACCAGGTCCAGAGTTGAACCAGAGCTTAATATCTGTTGAATGAATGAATAAATCAAACTTCTTGATTCTCCTGAGAATACAGATGAAGAAAAAGAAACCAAAACTAAAAGGAATGTACAAAAGCAAACACAGGTGAAGAAAGAAATCAAGAAATCTAGTTTAATTTTCTTAAGTTACATCTCTCATGCTATTTAGTATATGGCATTTAGTAGCTTTTTCCAATAAAAACATACAGTGCAAATAGTATGTGATCAATACAAATACATTAAAATAATTCTTTTCTCTAGAGTTCAGAGAATGACATATTCATTAATAACATAGAGTGAAATATGTTTAAAGAGTTTTAATGGGTCTCACTCCATGTCTCTTTCTCTGACTTCTAGGCATATGGCAGGAGGGAATCAGATGACCATCTTTGTGTTCCTCCTCTGGGGACTCTCAGATGAGCCAGAGCAGCAGCACATCCTCTTCCTGCTGTTCCTGTGGATGTATGTGGTCACTGTGGCTAGCAACCTACTTGTTGTCCTGGCCATTGGCACTGACACACGTCTCCACACACCCATGTACTTCTTCCTTGCAATCCTTTCCTGTGCAGACATCCTTTTCACTTCCACCACTGTGCCCAAGGCCCTGGTGAACATTCAGTCCCAGAGCAGATCCATTTCCTATGCAGGATGCCTGGATCAGCTCTACTTCTTCTTGACATTTGGGGATATGGACATCTTCCTTCTGGCCACAATGGCATATGACCGCTACATAGCCATCTGCCACCCTCTCCACTACATGATGATCATGAACTGCCAGCGCTGCACCCTCCTGGTTACTGTCTGCTGGACCCTTACAAGTCTTGTTGCCATGACCCACACCTTCCTCATATTCCAGCTCTCCTTCTGCTCTAAGAAGATCATTCCTGACTTCTGTGATCTGGGACCCCTGATGAAGGTGTCCTGCTCAGACACTCGGGTCAATCAGGTTGTGCTCCTCTTCTTGGGGGGAGCAGTCATTTTAATCCCCTTCATGCTCATCCTGGTCTCTTACATCCACATCTTTCTAGCCATCCTGAGGGTCCCCTCTGCCCAGGGAAGGTACAAGGCCTCCTCTACCTGTGGGTTGCACCTTGTTGTCATTGCCCTCTGCTTTGTGATGGTGATTAGAGCTTATCTTTGCCCCTCATCCTCATCCTCCAACTCAGTACAAGAGGATACAGCTGCTGCTGTCATGTACACAGTGGTGACTCCCCTGCTGACCCCCTTCATTTATAGTTTGTGGAACAAGGACATGAAAGGTGCCTTAGGAAGACTTCTCAGAGGCAAAGTCTCCTCCTCATGGGGCAAGTAATGTCTACAGAGAGACTGCAGGTGTTTTCTGTTCCATCCAGTGAAAAACTTGACTGAAATGTATACCTCATGTGTCTCATATTTGATTCCCAGAGTTGCCTCCTCACCACTCCCCTCCCAGCTTCCCCACAAGAATGTGATAATGTTCAGGAAAATTAAGGTTTTTTGCACTGTGCTGTAAAGTTAAATCTGTTAAAGAGTTGCTTATTTACTCATTCATTTTACTTATAACATCATTTCAGAAGAATGAATGTCTTTTGCAATGTTCTTAATTCAAAAACTCTGTGCCTTTTTTAGTGTTCTTAATTCAAAAAGCCTTTTATGTTATTCATCAAAACTTGATCCTGCAAAGTAGATTAATTATAAAAATATCAGCAAGTGAGGTCAATATTGGGTGTCAAAGAGTTTATAACATTAAATAAACTACTATATATTCCTACAAAAATAGGAAATTACACAAACACTGCCTCAAGGTTACAAGTTAAAAGATTTTGTAATCATTAAAATAAAGGACAGTTACAATTTTCTTCTTTCTCTGTGTGTGTGATGAGGACAGTTAAGATCTACCTTCTTAGAAAACTTCAAGTATATAAGTGGTATTGTTATCTGTAGACACACTACTGTACATTCAATCTTCAGAAATTCTTTTTTTATTGTTGTTCAAGTACAGTTGTCTCCATTTCCACCCCCTACTCTCCTCCACCCTAGCCATCCCCACCTGCCACCATTAATCCTACCTCCCTTTGGCTTTGTCCATGTGTCCTTTATACATGTTCCTTGACAACTATTTCCTGATTTTCCCCCATTGTGCCCTCCCACCTCCCCTCTAGTTACTGTCAGTTTGCTTTTTATTCATCTTCAAGAACTAAATCTTATTCCCTTTGACCAATATCTGCTCTATCACTTACATTGCTAAAAAGGCTCACAGATAGTGCTGATATTGGTAGTCTAAAGCCCACACTTCAACGAGGAAGGCTATGAAGTAACAAGAGGACCTGTATTTGGAAAATTATAAGACACTGAAGAAATAATTTTAAGAAAGGACTGGAGGAAAATGGCAACAAAGTTGGCAAGGAGGGAGCAGATTCCACTTCCCCCTACATTTGGGAGAAAACCCTAACTGATCTACAAAGGAGGAAAGCAAACAGCAAACAATACCCTAGCATATATGAAAATAAGAGAATGGAAATTGTAGTGGACACTGAAAAACCAGACGTGAGCCAAAAAAACCTGGAACTGTGAAAAGACCAGTTTGGACTCAAAGAGAGGGCATCCTAACAGCTGAGACAGTGTGCCAAATTTCATATAGCTATGAAGTAACCAGAGATCCTGTAAGTTATTGCATATTTGTATTATTATTACTTTTTTCATTATTCTTAAATCTTTTATTTTAATAATTTTTTTATTTCCTCTTCTTTCTATATAGTCTTCTTTTCTTGGCTGGTTATATTGTATCACTTGACAGGTTTACTCTGTTCTCTCTTTCATAGTGTATTGCTAATTTACTGTCCCTCACTTCACTTGTGTCCTATTAGCACACTACTCAAGGTCCTATACTCACTATTCTTGTTATCCAGATCACATAGATTCTGTCATATGATTGTTGCTCTAATATTATTGTAAATAATAGCTGTTCCATACAATTATAAATACTTCACAACAACCCTCCCAGGTCTTAGTCCCACTTCATGGTTTCCTAAACTCCATTACTATAGAGGTTACTTTCCTCTCTCACACACTATACCTATTTACTATCCTTTACTCTCACCTTACCTCAAAATCTGACCTCCCACAACCTCACTGCTTTATAGATCCAACTCACAACCCTTCCCTCCCTGACAAGAGTCTTATCTTCTTTCCATCCTTTTTTAAAAAATCAGCTAGTTGGGTGGAAGATCACGATTAATACTATACATAGTCAAAGGATCTCCTATCTCTTGTCTACTTGCTGCTACTGTAAATATCATAGAATACTCTTTCTCTCTTAAACCATTTTTGCCTTCCCCCACCAACTAATCACAAAAAAAGTAGGTAGAATCAGTGAACACCAGGATACCCATGGAAGAGGAAACCCAACAACAAATGAATCACCAACAGATAACAATAGAAGAAAGTGAAGGAGGGAGTGGAAACCATACAAACCTCAACCCAAGACATATCTGGAAATGCAAGTAAATAGTGAAGAAATTACCTAGAACAAGCAATGGAACAAGATCAAGAAAGAATCCTCAAAACCTTGTACACATGGAAGAACCAGGTTAAAAAAAAAACTGCCCTTCCCAGCACAACAAAATACAAGACATGCTGAACACAGTGACCCTCAGTTAACCAGCTGGTGGGAAGGACCCACCAAAGAAGTACCCAACAACTATCAAAACCCAAAGACAAACAGAGACCCAACTTACATGACAGCCCAAGACCAGAGAGCTCGGGAGATCAAGGAGACTGCACCACTGAATCTCACAGGCATTCTACTACAGAAGTTCACACCATAAACCCAGGGAACTGGAACAGATCAATTTAAAACAAGGCTAACAAGAAGAGTTTCACAGGGGAGCTGCTAGGGAGGCTGCATTGTTGCGGCATGGTGCTCCCAGTTACTCGCTTTGGAACATCCAAGTTGCCTGAAAGAAGAGGTTGGCATGACAGTGTGCTCAAGGAGAATATTGGAGGCTACTCTGATCTGGCATGTATTGTCTTCATTGCCATCAACTCAGGGTAAAAGGAAGGATAATTTCATAATTAAAGACTGTGCTAAACCTATGGAAAATATGTATATTGAGAGAAGGAAGATGGCGGTTTTGCTCTAGGCAGCGTTTTTCTCGGTTTCTGTGAAGAGGAGGGAAACTCACGGATTGGTGGAGAGGCAGAGCAAGTGGACTGGGCTACCGAATCACTTTTGAAAGCAGGACATCGGGGATTACTGCGATCACTGGAAAACCAGACGGGAGGGCGCGGTGAATCCAAAACGTCTTGGGTGCTTTCTGAGATCATAGAGCTGGAACCCTGCAGGACCCCGGAGTCCGAAAGAACGTGGC
>NW_025333606.1:0-5678 GCF_019186645.2 Phyllostomus hastatus
GAGCATTCTAAACAAAGGAGGTTTCACAGTAATTTACATATTCTTTCTTAGGCCTGATCACCCTGGGGAATCCGCACTTCTCAGTACCGAGCTGCACCACCCTGTCATTGTTTCAGGCTTAGGTGGAGCAAGGGAACTAAGGCAACCAAGAGATAAGGAGATTTTCTCCCAGACGCTGAGAACTCAGGCTATGTCAGAGCCGAGGAGCGAGGGTCCATCACCCCCTTTTGCTGCAGCCCCCCAAGTCCTTCTTTTGGGGGGCCCTCCCAAAGTGATCGTGCCTGTCTTAGGTCATTCCCCCCGTGGGGAATCTTACCCATCTTTGGCTAACCGACCAAGCTTTTGGGGGTTCAGTCATGAATAAAGCAGCAGAAGCAGCATTCCTGCCAGGAGGATAAGCTTTTGTCTCCTTGCTGGCTTACAGTTCCAAGGGCGTTCCCTTAGCCTTAGCTAGGCGGGGGTTTCAGCCTCTGATACCAGTCAGGGCGGTTCCCAACATGTGAGTCTAATGAGAGAAGGGTATATGTGTGTAGGAGAAAGGAAAGTGGTTAAGGGTGAATACTTTTGATTAGAACCAGGTTCATCACCAGACTTGGAGGCTTTTCAGTGGTGCATTAACTTCTTCATGTGAACTGAAATCAGATTTTGGTTTGTCCCATTCCATTCATCTAAGGAGATGGGCCAGTTCCTATAGAATTTCCTAGTAGTGTACAGCCACTAATGGGGACTGGGGCATACAGAGTGTCTTAGCCTAATTATGTACTAAGATTTATAAATAAATTTACATCTCAGGGCTAAACACTTTGCCATGTATCTTATATCTGGTGGACTCAGGGTGGAAAACCCAGAAACACAAGTATGCAACATTCACATAAAAAGGAAGGAACTGTGAACTGAAGGATTGTGTATTTTCTCTAAAGCTATTTTTGGATAAAACTAAATTATTAGTTCAGCCACAGAAGATATGTTTTTTCTTTTAAAACCATTGATATGAACCCTGGCTGGGTTGCGCAGTTGGTTGGAGCATCGTCCCATACAGCAAAAGATTGTGGATTCAGTCCCTGGTCAGGGCACATGACTAGGCTGAGGGTTTGATCCTTGGTCAGGGCATGTATGGGAGGTAACCGACTGATGTTTCTCAATCACATAGATGTTTCTTTCTCCCTTCCTCCCTCTCTAAAATCAATAAACATATCATTGGGTAAGGATTAAAAAGTAAAAATAAATAGAACCATTGGTATGAGGCATTTTAATAAAATAATTCAGCTGTATTTTTGTTTATTTAAAATGACACAAGATTATCAACCAAGGTTGTTAAAATATGTTAAGTATCTGTGTCCTAAGTAGATTATGCCTATTATCTATTCTATTAAGAAGCAATAAAACTAGAGCTATAAATCTTTGTTTTTAGACAAAATGAATGCTTTTAATATAGAAACTGCCTTTTAAGATTTAATATACATTAGTGTATTTTTCACGATTTTGAAAGGTGTTATGGTCAGGCATGCTGCTTCTTAGTTATAGTTTGTTGGTTTTAAATCTCAATATGGATATAAAAGCTAAATAAAAAGAATAAGATGAGAAGACACATAAAAGATGCTCTCCTGGAGTCTACAGAGTTATGACGTTGGCTCAGCACTCATGGCAAAGGAATCCAATTTAAAAAACTACATCGAACTGAAATAGACAAACAACATTGTGAGTATGAATCAGCCCTATCTAAAATTTTTCATGTGAAC
Organism: Phyllostomus hastatus; assembly: GCF_019186645.2. Classification (NCBI taxonomy): domain Eukaryota; kingdom Metazoa; phylum Chordata; class Mammalia; order Chiroptera; family Phyllostomidae; genus Phyllostomus; species Phyllostomus hastatus. The sequence goes on from NW_025333606.1 coordinate 1,740, forward strand.
AGGGGTGTTTATCTCAGGGGAGAATCTGATTCTTCTGTTTAATTAATGAAAGAGCAAATTCAGATCAGGAAATGTTATGTACACTGTCATTTGTCTGTTGGAAGTCATGTACCTATTTGGGGTCTGAGCTAGAACTAGAATCCTGAATCCTTTACTGCATGCCTTTAACACAATGCACAACTTCTTGTGACAATTCTCTTCTGCCTACATCTATTGTCTTTAGACCTATAGCAAAATACATGAAGGAGATCTTCAGAAAAGTCTTCCTGACATTATTAATTGCATTAATTATCTACTATGCCTAACATTTTATCCCTAAACTCAGTTAAAAATAGTTATTATCTTAAAGTTTCTGTTGGTGAGGAATCCAGGTGCAACTTAGCTGGGTCTTCTGGCTCCGGGGATTGACTCCACAGGCCGCAAGCTTGGCGTCAGCCAGGGCTGCAGTCATCTCAAGAGTCAATGTGGGGAGGATCTGCCTTCCGGCTCACTCATGTGGTTTCTGGCTCTTCACACTCTTGCTCAGTGGCTGCCCTCCACTTTTTGCCACAGGTGTGCTGATACTTCTTCAGAGGTGGCTTGCTTCTTCAGAGTGAGTGAGCAAATAGAACCAAAGAAAATACAAATGAGAGAGTAGCCATATCTTTTTTAATCTAGTCTTGCTGTGTTCTCTTTATTAGAAGCAAGTTACTAGATTCCTCTCACACATCAGGGCATGAATATGAAAAGGTAGGGATCCCTGCGGGCCATTTTATGTGGCCTGTCCAGAAGGTGTCCAGCCATGCCCTATGAAAAATACAGACATTTACTGAAGACAATACTAGATACAACAAACATTGTACATAGGATAGTGATGCCTTAGTCCCCTTCAAAGTAGGCACCTTGGGACCTCACACAGCTTTCCCAGCATCTCTTCCACTGTCCAAAACACTCTGAACAATCCTTTGTTGGAATTGCCATCAGCTGCCCATCGTATTTTCCTGAATTTTATCAACGGTCTGGAATCTCTTCTCTTTCAAAGGTGATTTTAGTTTTAGGAAAAACCATAAGTTGCAGGGTGCCAATTCTGGGCTGTAGGGAGGCTGAGTCACCTGGGTGATTTGATGTTTCACCAAAAAACTGCATAAGACATGATGCATGGGTGGGCACATTGTTTTGACAATGCTGCCAATCACCAGTTGCCTATAGCTGCAGCCATTTTCTTCGTATTGCATCTCTTAATCAATGAAGAACATTGAAGTGGTTTCTCCTTATTAATTGTTTGGCCTGGAGGGGTATACTCATGACAACACTTTCCCAATCCAAAAACATACTTAACATAGTCTTGATATTCCTGTGACTTGGCAGTGCCTGCTTCGTGTGTGGAGAACCAGGCAACCTCCATTGCGATGACTGGGCCTTCATTTGCAGATCATAGTTGTAGACACACCATTCATCCCTGGTTTTTACCTTCCTGAGGAAATCTGGTTCATTGGTAGTGGTTTGAATCAAGTCCTTAGCAACCAGCACGATGTTACTTTGGCTCTGGTAGCAGAAGCAGTGGAGCTAACTTTGCCACCACAGGTTTCATGCCACGATCCTGTGTCAAAATCTTGGACACAGTAGTTTCTGGAATTCCCAGATCAGCTTCTAGTTCTTACAGTGTTAGTCGCTGACCTTTGTTGATTGCAGCCCATACATGTTCAACATTCTCAGGTGTTCTGCTTGTTACAAACCTTCCAGAATGTGGATCACTTTCAACAGATTCTTGATCATCTTTGAGGCATTTGTGCCACAATTTTATTTGTGCTGCTCTCATTGCATCATCCCCAAAAGTCTTCTGAAGTATCCAAATATTTTACCCAGAGATGTTCACACTTAACGCAAAATTTGATGCAGATAGGTTGTTCTGCGTTCTCAGTCATTTTGAATGTGATGGCCACACAGTACACAGACTCTCTCATTGTTCACACATGCACATTCCAGTCCCCTCTCCCTGGCTGCCTGGATATATTGATGTCACGTAGACCATTCTCAATACATTAACAATGGCTGGACTTTTTCTAGATAGACGTTGTATGTGCTGCCTCCCACATTGCCCAAATCCCACTACTTTGTGCTCTTACAGGTTAGTACAAAGCCTTTGTGACTTCTGTGATTGCAATATTGCATGAGTGAAAGATGGATTGATGGGTAGGCATCAGACTGTGGCCTCCTTCCTGTTGTCTTCATCTGTATGATTTTCCATTGATTGTGTCTCTTTCTTTGACCATGAGTTCCACGAAGATAAATAAATGCCTTGTGCTGTTAATCCTTGTAACTTCCCCCTCTCCTAGCACACATACTCTTATATCCCCAGCACCTCTAGAGTTAGTGACACTAATAGAAATATAATAAATATTTCATGAATAAATTATTGGATTGTGTCAGAGAATATTGGGCTTGCATACAGATTTCAGTGTGGGGCAGAAACCTGTACATGAAACTAAAAGCTAGAAGAAATACAGTTCCATAACCTGTTAGAATTTTTTGATGCTTTGTTTCTTTACACATCAGACATCTAATGTAGCATGTATCCATGTACAAAACATAATTATAAACATGAAATATATGCTTAAAGAACAAAGATAAGCTGTTAGTGTAATCCCTCCCTCGCTAATCAATCAGCTCAGAGAACTTGAGGACCTTATGTGTAATGAGGCTCAGTCAGTGCCTTAGGTCAGCAGCTCCCAACCTTTTTGGTACCAGGAATGGGTTTTGGGAAGACGAGCTTGTGACAGACTTGGATAGTTTCCAGATGATTCAAGCACGTTGTATTCAAGCTCACCTCTTGCTGTGCAGCCTGTCTCCTAACTGGCCTGGAGTGGTCCGTGTCCCAGAGGTTGGGGACCCTTGCTTTATATGGTCCCAATGTATAAAAGAAAATGTTCCCTAATGTAAAGTAACTTATTATCTAATCAGTGAATTAAGACTAGTATATGAAAAAGCTGTAAGTGTGTGAATATTTTGAGTCAAAGGAGTGAAAAGAGCAGAAAGTGGTTAAAAAGGGAAGAGAATTTTCAGTTAAACTGATTAAGGAAGACTTCATAGCAGCTGTGGTTTGTGGTTGTCTGCACTTCGGGACATCTAGATGGAGATGGCTAAGATGAGCAGGGAAGAAAGCATTTTTTGAAGAAAACACTGTGGACAGCAAAGTGATCAAAAGGGGGAAGCTCAATAAATCCTTTTAGAGTAATAAGGAGAACAAAACTGCTAAAAGGAGATGCAGTAGAATTACAGTTCTTACTGGCTTTATTTTGAAAGGCAGATGCTTATTGGTCATGAAAGTTTGTTTGTTTGTTTTTTGCAGACCTTTAAGTCTGGCCTGTCCCTAAATGCAGGGGATAATAAGGCCAACCCTAAATAAATTTTTAAAGGATTGCCTAGATTCCTTGATTTGTCTTTGAATTGGGTGCATGAAATTATTCTCTGTATCACCACTAAGCTTTCTTCTTTCAAAATTAATTTTTTCTTGCTTTCTCTCATTTCTCAGATTTGGGAAAACCTCAGCTATTTGAGAAAGAAGGTAAAACAAATTCAGACTGAGGCACAAATGACTGATATCCCTGAAGCTCTCCTGAGGTATTTAAGTTAAACAAACAACAACAAAAACATCCCAGGAAGGGGATTGATACCATTTATTTCTTTGTGGAAATGAAAGCTTACTTAGTATTTTTGCAGGTTCTGGAAGGAAGTCAATTTCTATGTATCCACCTTTTCTGGACATTTTAGTTTCCTCAAAGGGACCTCATAGCCATTCCTACACAGAGCAGGCATGAGACCAGCTCCATCACTGAAAACCAACTGTGCTTTCTTCGCTGCAAATTTGACAGGCATACATTCTCCCCTCAAGCCAGGCCTGCTCTCATTTGTTTTTTAATGAATTAGGGTACAGTGTGTTGGAGGCTGTATTAGTCTGTT